>NC_139221.1:32736797-32779297 GCF_055691185.1 Crinia signifera
TAGCTGATTGGCTGGCTGTTTATCACTCTCTATTTTATCACTTTTGAAGCTTAGTGCATTTGGCCCACTGACACTTCCTCTCTCTTACAATCTCTCTATCCCAGACTACATTGTTCTCTCTGGGCCAGATGTACTAAGCTCGAAAAGTGATCAAATGGAGCATTATAAACCACCAGCCAATCAGCTCCTACCTGCCATATCACAGGCTGTTTTTGAAAAATGACAGGTAGGAGCTGATTGGCTGGTATGTTATTTCTCTCCATTTTATCAGTTTTCAAGCTAAGTACATCTGGCCCTGTGTGACAATCTCTCTCTCTCCCTGACACATTTTACCACTCTCTCTCCCTGACACTCTCTCTCCTGTTCTCTTCTGCTCTCTGCTCTCACTCCCTGAACTTCCACTCTCGGCCAGCCTCTCTCCCTCCCTGACACTCTCTCTCCAGGTGGGGGGGGGGGGGGGGTCTGGGCCCTTTCAAGATTTTGCTATGGGGCCCACCAAGTTCTAGTTACACGCCTGCCTATGGAGATGCAAGCAGAGATTTGCCTACTATAATAGAACTCATAAGTTCTCCTCGTGGGTCATCGCATATCTTAACTTAAGGTATGCGATGGACGCGACCGACGCGATATGTGACTATTTTTAGCCTTTATTGCCGGCAATGACAAAATCGCGTTGATCGCGTCCATCGCATGCCATTATAATGGCATGCGATTCGACCGACGCGATCAACGCGATTTAACATAGGGAACAATGTTAAATGGGCCAATGGCCCTGATTTTTTATTGTATAGGCACCCTAATGGGTAATGTTTATGTTAAATGCCCCCCCCCCCATTGTTAACGGCAACCCACGATTAACGGTAACCCGAAGCGTGGCGAGCCCGCGAGGGGCGGCGGTACTCGTCCTCCGACCTTTTCCTACCCCCACTATCCACGTCGGCGTGGAGTTGATTTTATATAGTGTGGCGAGCGCAGCGAGGGGACGCGTAATACCTATGAAGTAATGCGCGTCCGCTCGTCATGCTTCGGGCTCGGTGGCTCGCTGCGCTTGCCACACTATATAAAATCAACTCCACGCCGACGTGGATAGTGGGGGTATGAAATGGTCGGAGGATAGTGGGGCGGCGGCCAAAACCCTAATTAGGGGCAATTCCACCTGGCCATATCACTCAGTGGCGTAAATTGTGCAAGGCAGCCCCCGCCACTGCTTGGAGGAGCGGGGGCTGCGTGGGCGCCGGGTGCCCGGCGCACTGACACTGTCAGTGAGTGACAGCTGCAGCTATCCCTCCCGGCCACTTTGTTTTTAGGGGAGTGGGAGCCCAGTGCTGCAAGTACGGTGCGCGCCAGCTCATGAGCCCAACTAGCTCGCGGCCCGGCAGCCACACTGATTGGCTACCAGGCCGCCAGCTCTGATTGGCTAATGAGTCGGCGCTGCATTTAAATGCCCGGGGCGGCCACCACAGAGTGAGACGCGGTGCAGCAGCCACGGGACGGGAGAGTGATTTGAGGCAGGCAGTGAAGGGGACACCAGGTGCGTGCTTTGTGCAGCAGCAGCAGCACTACACAGATGGGACACCAGGCTTGCCTACCCTACAGGAACCCCCATTCGCCAGGCAAACCTGACCAGAACTCCGTGGTTGCTCTATGAATTCAATATCTGAAAGTCCGGGGGCGGGGCCTAAAGGTGAGATGTCACTGCTACCCACATCCCTGCGGTGGCTGGCTGGTGCTGTGCATGTTGTCTGTGGCAGCATCAGGGTGAGCAGGCTGCCAGATTTGCTACAGTGAGGCAAAGGCTGACTTTGCCCACCACACAGAGGAAGCATCATCCCAGCCCTGCTGCTCCTCCGTTATGTGCTGCCTGCCTGCCTCCACCACACCACGGGCCTGCTCCCTGCACTTCCCAAGGAGGCATCAACAGAGATGGGTGAGTGGTGTGTACTGGAGGAGTAGGGGTTGTGTGTTATGTAATAAGTGAGGTTCATGCTGTGTATAATGTTTTATAGTACTGTGTGTGTTGGGTGTTTATATGGGGAGGGGGGGCTGTGTATAATGTTTTATAGTACTGTGTGTGTTGGGTGTTTATATGGGGAGGGGGGGCTGTGTATAATGTTTTATAGTACTGTGTGTGTTGGGTGTTTATATGGGGGGGCAGTGTATAATGTAATAGAGTGCTATGTAAACTGGTGCAATATGGGGGGGACTGTGTATAATGTAATAGTGTGCTATGTATACTGGTGCAATATGGGGGGGCAGTGTATAATGTAATAGAGTGCTATGTAAACTGGTGCAATATGGGGGGGACTGTATAATGTAATAGTGTGCTATGTATACTGGTGCAATATGGGGGGGGCAGTGTATAATGTAATAGAGTGCTATGTAAACTGGTGCAATATGGGGGGGACTGTGTATAATGTAATAGTGTGCTATGTATACTGGTGCAATATGGGGGGGCAGTGTATAATGTAATAGAGTGCTATGTAAACTGGTGCAATATGGGGGGGACTGTGTATAATGTAATAGTGTGCTATGTATACTGGTGCAATATGGGGGGGGGGGCAGTGTATAATGTAATAGAGTGCTATGTAAACTGGTGCAATATGGGGGGGGACTGTGTATAATGTAATAGTGTGCTATGTATACTGGTGCAATATGGGGGGGACTGTGTATTATATAATATGGTGCTGTGTCTTCTGGATGTAATATGGTGGATTAGGCTGTGTATAATGGACTATGGTGCTGTGGTACTGGGAGTATCATTGGGGAGTGGGCTGAGTATGCTGTGCATAATGTAATGTACTACGGTGCTGTTTGTGAATGCGGTCAAATCCCAGCTCCCAGGTCCCAACTGGCAGCCCCTACACCAGGGCCGGAATCTCAGCAGCAAGTATTCCAATCATAAGTGTGTAATTTAATAATAAGTATATAATTTACAGTTGGGATTTTGTTGGAAGCTGTGGGCAAGGGGGACAGTGAGTGTTAAGCCCGTCGACATGAGGCTATTTCGGCCAAAATTGGCAAGGATATGGGGGGGGGGGGGGGGGGCGCTGGAAACTGTTTTCGCAGGGGGGAGCAAAATTTCTAGTTACGCCACTGATATCACTACTAAGAAGTAGAAACTTGATAAAAAATCTACCTGGAACTTATGATCTGGTCTGGTCTAGTCCCTTCCTGACTAATTCAAGATCTAAGGAAAGGAGTAAAATAAACAGGAATGTTGTTTAAACATAGGAGGATTGGGAACCCGCAATATGTCAATTTCTGGAATGTTAAGTAGTTGGTGTATCTCCCAAATTAAAGCATATGTACCCTGCCATCCCATGGGGCCCTAGGCAAGATACAAGTTTGGGCCCCCATCTGTGAACCATCCATAGCATTATATTTTCATTCCTGGTTTCAAATACCTTACATTATTTGTTGTGCCCAGAGTCCCTATCCATAATATCCTAACCAGAGCCCCTAAACTAAACCTAATAGCCTAACCCTGTGTTTCCATATAATTAGTACAATAATGAGGGGGGGGGGGGGGGGTGAGAGAGAGGGTGCCCTCCAGTGGCCAATAGCAGCACCACAGAGGTGAGGAGCAGCGTTATCCTTATATTAGGTTGTCTCAAGAAAAATTTCAGAAAACTCCTGCTCCCCAGGGTTTTTCCCATTCCTCTTCTTACTAAAACTGAGTACTGTATACAAAATTTGAGTTCATAGGTGCACCTCAGATAGACACCCTACTTTATATATAATATTTACAGACATCTCCATCTTTTCTAATCTGGGTCACTATATTGCAGGATTCATAGAAACACAGTTGAAGACACTTCCAGCAGCAGATAGTCAGCGTTGCAAGAGCAGGTATCAGATGGTAACTCTGATTCTTGGGAGACAGTTTCATTTTTAATTATTTGTTTTTGGAATGTCCAATAATCTTTGTCATCAGCGCCCTGCTCAGAGTTCCTTCCCCCATGGATTAGTTGTGGGGAAATGGTATGGAGACCTCCTCCATGAGGTACCAGACTAATTAGAACTGTAACGATTTAGCCGGTACAGTACCTTTTTTAATTGTCTGTACCGGCTAAATATAACTGTACTCCTCCGACTCTGGGAAATGTAGTTTCCTACTGCTGCACTGCCAGCTGCTCTTCGGGGAGTGTGACTGGCCTGCCAAGACTAGATTTTCTGGGGTGCACCGCAGAGGATTCAGCGGGCCACCCTCCCTCTGCTCATTGATTCCTCGCTGCAACCCCTGCAACTTGTCTCCGTTCCTGAGGAATTGCAAAGCGAGTGCACACCACAGAGCACAGGATTTGAGGAGATGGGTGGCTGAGGAGGCCCCGGGGGGCCCAGGAAGAGGGTGCTGCTGACAGGACTTGGCCTCACACCCTTTTCCCTTGACCACGCCCCATTTGGTCACTCCCCCTTTATGAATTTGCACTGGTTTCTGCCCTTCAGATGTGGGAGGGTATGGGAACCTCTCAGGCAGGGTGCTTAAGGGAGTGGTGAGGTCATATGTAACAAGTTCACCCCAATCCCCATATTATTATGAGGGAGGACCCAAACTCTACACTAAATTCATATCCTGACCAATTCCAGTTTTCTATAAACTACCACCATAAAACATCACATAAAGCCACTAGTTGGCCTTTTTACATCCGATTAAAATAGATCGGAGGGGTTGCACTATAGATATGTACGATCACCAAGCCTCTGGCAGGCTTGCCTGGTGTCACATTCAATACATCATATGCAAAAGGGCTGCATACAGTATATCATATGCAATCCTGCCGCCCAGAAATCTACCAGGCAATTCAAGGGAAATCGCATGGGACTTCTCCCCTAGGAGAAGTCATCCTAGTGCATTGGCACCTTAAGTAACAATGTTCAGTAGCAGACACAATTAAATCTTGAGTTTAAACCAAGCATTAAGATGTCTTCTCTTGCACCAAGCTACATACAGTAAATCCTGTGGAAGGTACAGGTTTCTCAACCTTAATTTATTTATTTTTTCACAGTTTCTTATATAGTGCACGCTCTGCTGAACGCCTCTGGAGGAAATCTCACTCTCTGGCAGACTTCCTCCATTTCAAGTTTATTCTCTCCTCCTACAGCGCTGCTCTCTCCTCTGCCAAGCAATCTTTTTTCAAATCTCTCATCTCTTCCCATTCCTCCAATCCCAGACGTCTCTTTGAAACTTTCAACACTCTACTTCGCCTTGCACCACCCCTCCTCCCTTCATCCCTCACTGCCACTGACTTTGCCTCCTTCTTCCTCTCTAAAATTGAGATAATCTGAGATGATATCTCCTCCCATACCCCCTCTGCTGCCCACCCACCCCAATCATGATCCCCTCCCAACTACCCCACTCTGTCATCCTTCTGCCCTACTACAGCTGAGGAAGTCCGCTCCCTCATCTCATCCTCTCCCCCCTCTACCTGTCCCTTGGACCCTCTCCCCTCCCGTCTCCTCAGTTCCCTCTCCCCCACTGGCTGCTCCCACCTTGCTCATCTCTTTCTACTGGCATCTTTCCCTCACCCTTCAAACATGCTCTGGTCTCTCCTATTCTTAAAAAACCAAACCTGGACCCTTTATCTCCCACAAGCTACCGCCCTATCTCTCTTCTCCCATTTGCCTCTAAAATACTAGAACGGCTGGTTTACAGGCGTCTCACCAGCTACTTGTCTGACCACTCCATCCTTGATCCCCTTCAATCTGGCTTTCGCCCACTTCATTCCACTGAGACTGCCCTAGTGAAAGTCACCAATGACCTGCTGTCAGCCAAATCCAAGGGTCACTTCTCCCTGCTTATCCGCTTGGACCTATCTGCTGCCTTTGACACTGTGGATCACCCTCTTCTCCTCCTCCACACACTCCAAAACATTGGCCTCTCTGGCACAGTCTTCAACTGGTTTTCCTACCTCTTCAACCGTTCCTGCTCAGTCTCTGCCTCTGGCTCTACCTCACCACCTTCTATCCTTCCTGTCGGGGTCCCTCAGGGTTCCGTCCTTGGCCCCCTTCTGTTCTCTCTGTACACCTCCTCTCTGGGTGCACTCATTAACTCCTTTGGCTTCCAATATCACCTCTATGCGGATGACACCCAAATCTACCTCTCCTCTCCTGATCTGTCCCCCACTGTTTTCTCTCAAGTTTCCAACTGCCTCTCTGCCATCTCCACCTGGATGTCTGAGCGATTTCTGAAGCTGAATATGGACAAAACCGAACTCATTATCTTTCCCCCACCCAGAGCTATGCCCCCTACTAATATCTCTATCACTGTTAACAACACCATCATCTCCCCCGTTCCCCAACTCCGCTGCCTGGGTGTCACTCTTGACTCCTCTCTCTTCTTTGCACCCCACATCCAAGCCCTGGCCCATTCTTGCCGGTTCCAGTTACGCAACATTGCTCGCATCAGGCCCTTTCTCTCACAGAGTGCAACTAAGCTGATCATGCACTCATTGGTCATCTCACGGCTCGACTACTGCAATGTTCTCCTCACCGGCCTCGCTCAATCCCAGCTGGCTCCTCTCCAATCTGTCCTCAATGCTGCAGCCAGGCTTATCTTCCTCTCCCGCTGCTCTAATTCTGCCACTCCCCTTCAACAAAATCTGCACTGGCTTCCATTCCCCTACAGAATCCTCTTCAAACACCTCACACTCACATACAGGGCCATCTCTAATTCCATTGCTCCATATATCTCTAACCTCATCTCCATTCATACACCCTCCTGCCCTCTACGGTCGTTTCTCCTCTACCCTGATCACTGCTTCCCATGCTAGAGTACAGGACTTTGCCCGTGCTGCACCTCTTCAGTGGAATGCACTCCCTCGCTCCATTAGACTCTCCCCGACCTTGCAAAGCTTCAAACGGGCACTGAAAACTCACCTATTCATCAAAGCATACGCGTCCACTGCATAAACCAGATGGTTCTCCGACCCCTTGCCTGTTTACATCCTGCTATCTAGCCACCACCCACTTGCTTGCACCTCTTGTAATCTGTCTGTCTCCCCTTCCTACTAGATTGTAAGCTCCTCCGAGCAGGGCCCTCTTCTCTTCACATTTCACTCACAACTCTCCTATACTCCAACACTCAGTGACCATCTTCGTCTGCATACTCATCTCCATCATTGGCCTCAAGCCTCTAGTTGTATGTTGATTGAGTCCTCACTACTTATATCCAAGCTGTAATGTGTATTGAACTGTTGCACTCTTTATTTGTACTGTATTTTTGTTATTTATTCAATGTTATGCCAAGCTTTGTCTCCCTGTATTGTTCCTTTGTACAGCGCTGCAAAACACTTGTGGCGCCTTATAAATAAAATTATAATAATTATAATAATAATAGTGCAGCATATTTCGTTGCGCTTTAAAATTGGAAAGAACAGTGATTAAACAAACCGACATGGAGGAAGGAGGGCCCTGTTTGCAAGCTTACAGTCTATATGGATGATGGGAGGGATACATAAGGATAGAATTCCATAGCATGGTAGTCCCATCAGATTACAAGACAGTCCTGATGGGATGCAATTAGATATAAATGCTACTGGAGGTTGTGTGGGGGATTCCTGAATATCATAAGCTTGCCTGAAGAGGTGAGTTTTCAGGGAACGCTTGAAATTTTGGAGGCTAGATGTGCATGAGATTTTGACTATATAGTCAAAATCTCATCTGGATCTCATGCAGATCGCACAGGTTTTAACCCTTGCGATCCCGATGCGTGCACCCGTATCGCAGCCAGAAAGTCTTGGCTGCATAGACTATATAGTGCAGATCTGCACTATATAGTCTAAATTGTATGCAGATAGTCTAAATTGTAATATAGTCATGATTGTATAAGTGTGTACACACCATTAGTGTGCGCGGAAGGGCATTCCATAGGGTGGGTGCTGCCTGACAAATTCCTGCAAGTGTAAGTGGGAGCAAGTAATGAGTGTGGATGAGAGACGCAGATCTTGTGCAGAGCGGAGAGGTCGGGTGGGGATATATTTTCAGATAAGCAATGAGATATAAGTCGGTGTAGTCAGAGTAATGGCTTTGTATGTAAGTAGAAGTATTTTATATTGAATGCGGTAATATACAGGCAACCAATGGAGGGACTGACAGCGGATCAGCAGACGATTAACGTCTAGCCAGGAAGATCAGTCTTGCAGCTGCATTCAAAATGGATTGTAGCGGTGAGAGTCTTTTCTTAGGAAGAGGATGCTATTGCAATAATCAATGCATGATATAATGAGTGAATACACTATATGACAACCTCACAGACTCATCACTTAGCTTGGAGGATCATAGTTTCAGTAGCTATGACATTAAATACTACCAGTATGAAAGATAACTAGGTGTGGCAGATTGGACATATTGTAGACGTCAATGTGACACCGTCCTGTTGGGAACAAAGTTTTAGAATCATTCTGAGCACATGTGTAATCCATGGAAAAGTTGATACATCCAAGTTTTGTCTGAGTGAATACAAACCGATTCCTTTCAGATCCCGCTGAGACTGTAGAACAGGGGTGTCAAACTCAAATTCATCGGGGGCCGCATCAGCAGTTTGGTCACCCTCAAAGGGCCGGTTGTATCTGTAGGTCCCTCTGTATAATTATAATGCCATGACACCACAGGCTGCTCCCCCTGTATAATATACAATTAGGGGGAAATTTACCAATATGAAAAACCTAGTTTTTCGTATTGGTATTTCCCCTCCGACTGCATACGACTGTTTTAGTCGTATGCAAAGTCGTGTTCCGGAGGGGAAATTACAAAGCAGTCAGATACGACTGCTTTGTAACCCTCCGATGGTGTAACAATTCGTATTAGCGGCCGTATATACGGCTGCTAATACAAATTATTTCTAGCAGTCTGCACGGATCAGTCAGATCCGTGCAGGCTGCAGAGTGTAAAAATTTTTTTAAAAAATAAATAAATGGAAAAAAAATCGGTGTGGGGTCTCCCCCACAGCCGAAACCAGCACCAGGCTGACAGAGCCTGGAGCC
Source organism: Crinia signifera (assembly GCF_055691185.1). Taxonomy (NCBI): domain Eukaryota; kingdom Metazoa; phylum Chordata; class Amphibia; order Anura; family Myobatrachidae; genus Crinia; species Crinia signifera. The sequence goes on from NC_139221.1 coordinate 32,745,779, forward strand.
GGTAATTAAAAATCAGGGAACCCGACAAATAGGGGTTCCCTGATTTTTAACAACCAGCCCCAGGCTCCTGCTCTGGGGCTGGTTCCCAAAATACGGGGGACAAAATGACTAGGGGTCCCCCGTATTTTAAGAACCAGCCCCAGGCAAAACCAGCCAGCAGGGTAATGCCACAGCCGGGGGGAGACTTTTTATGCAAGTCCCCCCGGCCAAAGCATTCATCCCTACCGACCAGTCAGCCTGGCCAGGGGCCCTGGGGGAGTGGGGACCCCCCCAATGAAGGGGTCCCCCCCCCTCCAGGACTTACCTGACCAGGCTGAAGCCTGGTACTGTCCCCGATGCCCCTGGGCGGTGGGCATCGGGCTGATTATGGTGTAAAAAAAAAAGATAAAACTATTGTTTTTTACTGTGGCACTACAAGTGCCAGCAAGCCTCCCCAGCAAGCTGGGACTTGGAGAACCACAAGTCCCAGCCTGCTGGGCATTAAAGGGCCCGCTGGCACTTGTAGTTCCACAGTTAAAAAAATAGTGCACAAAACACACTGACACACATTTGAAATAAAAGTTTAATACACACATCACAAACACACTGATACTTACCTATCTTGATCCCGTCGGTAGGTCGGCGGCTCCAGTGTCGGCGGCTCCGAGGTCGGCGGCTCCGAGGTCGGCGGCTCCGAGGTCGGCGTCCTGTCTGAAGAAAATCCATGTTGGACCTGTGGAAGTAAATCCTACTCACCAGGTCCTCCATGGATGGTCTTCTGTCTTCTCTCTTCTTTTCCAGGACTTTATTCTTTCTCTTCTGTCTTCTGTCTTCTTCTTTGTTTACGCTGCCGGCTGTCGGGACTTTCAGAGCTGGAGAGATGTTGCCTCCTCGACGTCTGGACTAAGAATGAATTCTAGCCAATCAGGAGCCGACTTTACTGGCTCCTGATTGGCCACTAGGCGGCTCCTGATTGGCTAGAATTCATTCTTAGTCCAGACGTCGAGGAGGCAATATCTCTCCAGCTCTGAAAGTCCCGACAGCCGGCAGCGTAAACAAAGAAGAAGACAGAAGACAGAAGAGAAAGAATAAAGTCCTGGAAAAGAAGAGAGAAGACAGAAGACCATCCATGGAGGACCTGGTGAGTAGGATTTACTTCCACAGGTCCAACATGGATTTTCTTCAGACAGGACGCCGACCTCGGAGCCGCCGACCCGGAGCCGCCGACACCGGAGCCAGCGACCTACCGACGGGATCAAGATAAGTAAGTATCAGTGTGTTTGTGATGTGTGTATTAAACTTTTATTTCAAATGTGTCAGTGTGTTTTGTGCACTATTTTTTTAACTGTGGAACTACAAGTGTCAGCGGGCCCTTTAATGCCCAGCAGGCTGGGACTTGTGGTTCTCCAAGTCCCAGCTTGCTGGCACTTGTAGTGCCACAGTAAAAAACAATAGTTTTATCTTTTTTTTTACACCATAATCAGCCCGATGCCCACCGCCCAGGGGCATCGGGGACAGTACCAGGCTTTAGCCTGGTCAGGTAAGTCCTGGAGGGGGGGACCCCTTCATTGGGGGGGTCCCCACTCCCCCAGGGCCCCTGGCCAGGCTGACTGGTCGTAGGGATGAATGCTTTGGCCGGGGGGGACTTGCATAAAAAGTCTCCCCCCGGCTGTGGCATTACCCTGCTGGCTGGTTTTGCCTGGGGCTGGTTCTTAAAATACGGGGGACCCCTAGTCATTTTGTCCCCCGTATTTTGGGAACCAGCCCCGGACCTGGAGCCTGGGGTTGGTTGTTAAAAATCGGGGAACCCCTATTTGTCGGGTTCCCTGATTTTTAATTACCGGCCCCGGCTCCTTCAGCCTGGTGCTGGTTTCGGCTGTGGGGGGGACCCCACGCCGTTGTTTTTTTTTTATTTATTTAATTTTTCTATTTTTTTACACTGCAGCCTGCACGGATCTGACTGATCCGTGCAGGCTTAAAGCAAATAGAACAGGAAAATGGTGTTCTATTTTCCTGTCGTATTTGCGTGGGTGTTTCACACCACTTAGCAGCCGTATTATCAGTACGGCTGCTTAGTACATCAGGAACCACCATTCTTTTGAATGGTGATTTCTGTCGTATCCTATCGATGGTGTAGAACATTCGTATTTGTAAATACAAATACGAATGTCCCATCTTTAGGACTACGAATTGTTGTATTTTTGGGATTGTAAATCCCGAAAATACAAATTCGTAAAAAAAAGGTGTATTTCTGCCTACGAATACACATTTTTCTACGAATCCATTTTGGTAAATGTCCCCCTTAATGCCATGACACCACAGGCTGCTCCCCCTGTATAATAATAATGCCATTACACCACAGACTGCTCCCCCTGTATAATATAATAAAAGTAATGCCATAATACATAAATGATTATACAGGAGGAGCAGCCTGTGGTGTCATGGCATTATTATTATTATACACGGGGACACCTCAGGAAACAGCAGATATATATATTTTTTTATTGTGAGTGTGATCCTCATCCTCACTTACTGTTTCTCCGTCTGTCCTGCAGCTGCTGCGGCTTCCAGCTTTTCTTCACTGCTTGCTGCGGCCACACTGTCCCCGACTCCCGGTCCAGCTTCCCTGCCTGCTCCTACTTCTCTACAGACGCATGGGCGGGCGGCGTCATCGTCATGACGTCCCCACCCAGTGTCTGTCACTGCCGGGCATCAGAGGGAACAGGCGGTCGGGCCCTCCTCCACGTAGCCGTGGAGGCCGGCGGCCATGTTTCTGTAGCCGCATACATATGTGCCTACAGGAACATGGCCGCCGACAGATGAAAGCATCTGATTCTTGACATCAGTAGGAGCCGAGGAACAGAATTACTGTTGGCAGACAGGTTATCCGTACTCCAGTGCAAGAAAATGCTGCGAAGAACGGCATCCTGTTTCAGAGCAGGCTTCTATAGAAAAGACTCTAGCAAGGTGGCAGAAAAGTGAATCCTCAATTAAATGTTCAGAAATTCCCACTGTCAATCCATTATATAGTGGTTGACTAGGAAAAATCTTTAGCAGGGATATCTGTGACCAGTCAGCAGAGGGACAGCTAGGATAATAGCCACCAACCTACACAGATTTCACCAACTACAAGATCTGTGGTCCACCTTAAAACTTCTAAACATGATGGAACTTTGAGTATTGTCATGGGTTCTTCTACAGCACGGGTGTCAAACACAAGGCCCGCGGGCCAAATCCGGCCCGCCAGACCTCGTCATGTGACCCGCGCGAGGAGATAGCACGCAGGGGCAGTGTGTCTAAAACAGGAGTGCTGCGGGCCACGTCCGCGGCCGCCTTACCTGTTCCTCCACTGTCGGCGGCCATGTTCCTGTAGGCACATATGTATGTGGCTACAGAAACATGGCCTCCACGGCTACGTGGAGGAGGGCCCGGCCGCCTGTTCCCTCTGATGCCCGGCAGTGACAGACACTGACTAGGACGCCGCCCGCCCATGCGTCTGTAGAGAAGTAGGAGCAGGCAGGGAAGCTAGACCGGGAGTCGGGGACAGTGTGGCCGCAGCAAGCAGTGAAGAAAAACTGGAAGCCGCAGCAGCTGCAGGACAGACGGAGAAACAGTAAGTGAGGATGAGGATCACACTCACAATAAAAAAATATATATCTGCTGTTTCCTGAGGTGTCCCCGTGTATAATAATAATAATGCCATGACACCACAGGCTGCTCCCCCTGTATAATATACAATTAATGCCATGACACCACAGGCTGCTCCCCCTGTATAATAATAATGCCATGACACCACAGACTGCTCCCCCTGTATAATATAATAAAAGTAATGCCATGACACATAAATGATTATACAGAAGGAGCAGCCTGTGGTGTCATGGCATTATTATTATTATTATTATACATGGGGACACCTCAGGAAACAGCAGATATATATATTTTTTTATTGTGAGTGTGATCCTCTAATTCCTAGTATACGCAAGTATACCTGGCCAAATAAAGCTGATTCTGATTTTTGGTACCCCTTAGGACTTCATCATCCCCAAATAATGGTTTCTGATTGGCAGATCTATATTTGCTGAAAATGTTCTGCACACCATCATTAAAATATATACAGTATGTACCTGCAGTCTACCTCACAAGGTATCCATGTCCTGTAGATAAGAGGAGGATTACTACAAGGGAGAGAGTTATGGTCACAAGCAGTTTATCTTTATAATAAGTTGAGTGTGTGTGCGTGTCTGTCGCATTGCGGACACAACCTGGCACCCAGAGCTGCCAAATTCGGCAACAACGTACCTCTGGACCCAGTGGTGTGCACCTCAAAACCATTTTTGGGAAATGTCACTTAGAAATTTAAAGACCACAAAGGATAAAATTGGGTACTTGTTTCCTAGCACGGCGCCCATCACATCGTATACCATAACACTTAATAAGGTATACGATGGTATGCGATGCAACGTGATATTGTACACAAAAATATCGCATCGTATGCCATACAATGGCATACGATGCGATGGTATACGATTTTTGATTGTACAAGCACCCTGATGGGTCCTTACAATGTTAAATGGCCCCTCATTGTTAACGCCACCCCCAGGATCAACGCCAACCTGAAGTGTGGCAAGCCCGTAAGGGCTGCGGTACGTGTCCTCCGACCTTTTCATACCCCCACTATCCACGTCGGCGTGGAGTTGTTTTTAGATAGTGTGGCGAGCCCCAAGCGTAGCAAGCCCCACGAGGGGACGCGGAATACATGTAAAGTAATACGCGTCCGGTCGCCACACTATCTTATATCAACTCCACGCCGACGTGGATGGGGGGGGGGGGGGGGTATGAAAGGGTCGGAGGATGCGTACCACCACCGCCGCGGCGCTGCGCTCACCACGGGTTTGCATTGATAGTTTGCATGGATAGTGGGGGTGGTGTGGGGGTGCATTTAACATTGTAAGCACCCATCAGGGTGCTTGTACAATTAAAAAACACATCGATCAGATGCCCTACGATGGACATCGGGGGCGCCGTGCTAGGAAACAAGTACCTAAAATTGCCTTGATTGATGATCTTGAAAAAAGATTTACAACCTGGAAAACAGATGACGAAGGAACAACACCCCACCTGCTTTTGTTGCGGTCCTTGAGTATGAATGCAAACACATTCTAACATCATGGTGGAGTCTTTCAACAATTGGGGATATTCATATACCACACACACACACACACCACACATAAAGCAGGGTTGCCTACCTGACCCTCTCCTTAAGGGAGAAAATGCTCTGTTCCTGAAGCTAAGTAATTGATAAAGACAAAGTGCACCTCACACACTTACACTCTGGACAGATACAACACACACATACATAACACACTACATGCAGTACAACACACAACGAAAAAAGTTATGGTAAAGCTACCTTTGGTTAACTCCCTTTCTTTGAAGTTCCTGGGACCACAGGGAAGACATCGGGGTTGTAAGTATATCCAGAGGACCGGGAACCAATCTCCAAAGCTTTTGGGCACCCCAGCATGCCTGGCTCCTCTCCCATATAACCCCACCTCCAAGTCCCAGCAGGAAGCAGAGAAGGAAACAGGACAGATTATGAATCAACTCATACATAGAAGAATGGGACCGATGACCAAGGTGCCCCCATTGTATCAGGTGCTCCTGGTCCCACAATGAAGACATCAGGGATGTCCGAAAGCCATATAATTAAGGGAGGGATGATGCCAAACGTTACCACCTTGCACAACTGTTCAGCAGAATCTCCACGACGTGCAGACCACGAGGGACCAACAGACCTGGTGGAATCACCGGAAATCGAAGAAGGCAAAAGGTAGAGCAGCCTTCTCATAAGCGTAAGTAATGACCAGTCGAATCCAGCAAGCTATAGTCTGCTTGTGAGCTGGCCACCCACGTTTGTGAAATCCATAAAGGACAAACAGAGAATCAGAATGTCTGATAGTTTCAGTGTGAGTGACATAGATCTGAAGAGCCCGCACCACATCCAGAGACTTCTCTTTAGAAGTTAGGTTTGAAGAATTAAAGGCCGGAACCACAATTTCCTGATTGATATGGAATTTTTGACACAACCTTGGTTAGGTGAGAGGGTTTTGTAAGCAGGACCGCTCTGTCCTGGTGAAACACGAACAACAGAAACCGGCCCTAAATCTGATACCCTCCTTGCAGGAGCAATTGCGAGGACAAAAACCACCTTAGACGTCATTCATTTCAACTCTACAGATGTTAAAGGCTCAAAAGGGGGTACAGAAAGTGCCACCAGGTCTACAGAAAGATGCCAAGGAGCAATCAGAGGTGTGTACGGTGGCACTGCACCGTACACGCAGTACCCCCTGAAAGAAGGTACGCACGTCCGGTAAAGAGGCAATTTGTCTCTGAAAACACCTGCACTCTCAGCGATGACAAGTGCAAGCCTAAATCCAGATCACATTGCAGAAAAAACAGGATTCTTGTGTTCCTGAACACCTTCACTCATATCATCACATCATATCCCTTAGAGCTGCACCAAGAGAAATAAGAGTGCCATACCCTATAGTATATCCGTACTGCTGCTGGCTTCCTAGCCCGAATCATTGTATTGGCCGCTTTCTCAGAGAAATCTTTGTTTCTTAGGACAGCTGTCTCAACCCAACCTGACTGAGAAGATCCTGCCATAGAGGTAGTCAAAACGGTGGAGCAACAGACAAACACAGAAGATCTGCAAACCAGTGCCTTCTGGGCCACCAGAATCAGACTTCCCCCTTTTTGTTTCAGTTACCTGAGAACTCGAGGAAGCAATGACACTGGAGGAAAGGCATATGGAAGACGAATTCTCCATGGAATGGAGAGAGTGTCTGTGAACACTGCTCAAGGATCCCTGGACATGGATCTGAACAGCGCCACTTTGTGGTTGTGACGAGACACCATGAGATCCACATCTGGCTCGCCCCATTTCTCGACAATCAACTGAAACACTTCTGGATTCAAAGACCACTCCCCTGGATGTAATTTAACACTCCTGGAAGGAATACCGCTGAGATGGCTGGTACATGGCACTCGGCCCACTGAAGGATCTTTACTTCCTTTTATGGCTCCTATGCTTCTGGTAACACCCTGGCGATTTATGTACGCCACTGTAGTTGCGCTGTCCGATTGAACTTGGACTGGTCTGCCTTGTAGACAACTATAGTGCGTTTAAGACCGATCTCAGCTCCAGAATGTTTATGGACAGGCATGTTTCTGCCGGGGTCCATCTTCCTTGCAATGAATTCACTACTATTCCACTACTGCCCCCCACTTGCTCAGACTGGCATCTGTGGTGAGGAAGACCCATTGTGGAATCCAGAAAGGTCGACCCACTATGAGGTGAGCTTCATTGAGCCACCAGGTCTGGGTGGACCGTACCAATGGTGTGAGACCTGATATGTTGAGGTTGACCATCCCATCATTTTAAGATCCGCTTCTGCAGGGGATGAGAGTGGAATTGTGTCCACTCGACCATATTGAATGTCAATACCATGAGGTCTAGAATATGCATTACCTGATGCACCATGACCCAGTTCGGTTGAAGAAAAAACAGATATGATCCTGCAGCAGACAACACTTGTCCAGTGGCAGGAGACACTGAGCCTCGGCGTACAATAATGCCCCCAGATGTACCATACATTCGGAGGGAACCCGAGCTGACGTCTTCCAATTTATCAACCACCTGTGTCTTTGTAGAAAGACCACAGTGATTTGAAGATGGTTGAGAAGCACCTCCAGAGAGCTGGCTAGCAACGGGAGGTTGTCCAGTTAGGGGATCACTCATATGCCCTGGCGTCTTAATGAAGCCATCATGACTGCTATTATTTTTGTGAAAATCCTGCGAGCCATAGCCAACCCACCGGATGGCAAAGTGGAGGAATCGCTGGTGCAATGTGAACAGGTAAATAAGCATCCTGAATATCGAGGAATACCATGTAGTTCCCTGGTTCCATTGTTAATGCTATAGTCCACAAGCTATCCATTCGGAACTTGGAGACATTAACAAACTTGTTCAGTCTCTTTCAAGTGTAAAATGGGTCTGTAGGACCAGCTTGGTTTGGGTACCAAAAACAGGTTTGAGTAGTACCCTTGGCCTTGCTGATGCTGAGGAACTGGTATAATCACCCTCGATTGGAGGAGAGATTCCACAACCAGCTTTAAAACAAGCTGCCTTATGTGGATTCTTTGGGATGCTTGTAGAAAAGAACGTTTGTGGGGGAATGTCCTTTGAAGGACACAACATACCCATGGGACACCATTTCTCGCAGCCAGGAATCGGAAATCGTTTTGATCCATTTCCGCATGAAGTTGAGAAGTCAGCCTCCCCCTCTGAGATCCCCCAGAGAGGCCCACCCCATCTGGCTGAGCGATTGTCCGGTTTGGGAGGAGGCTGTCTAGGCTTGTACTAGGTGGATTTTGCAGAACCTGTGTGTCTGCCAAACACCTTTTCTTGAATGAAACATAGTTCACTTTGGTCTAAGCGTGGATGTAGCCTACGGTAAGCAAGCAGTTTTGGCCGTTGCCAGCACTGTATACATTTTATTTAATTCCTCACCAAAGAGGCCTTCCCCTGAAAATGGAAGCTCTTCCAGGGCACGCTTAAGGCCCATACACACTAGAAGATTTTCATTGCAAAAGACTTTGCCAAAATCTGATAGATATATTTATCACCAAAGTAGTGTGTACACACTGAGCTATTTTCCACAAAGAGCGTGAGATGTTCAGGATGCGAAAGACTTTGCTGAAAATCTTTCATATAAAGCAGTATTTACATAATAGGCAGGGTTTAAATTCCAAGGCTGGGAGCAGCAGCCATTGTATTCAGTGCATTTTCTGTTCTTGGGGCCCGATTCAGAACTGATGGCTGGGCTGCATATATTCGGAGCCCAGCAATCAGGTAAACCCTGCCCGCCAGGGCAAAATCCCACCAATGTGTACGGCTACAATTTTATTTGCAGCTGTGCATGTAGGAGAAATCAATTCACCTGCGCCAGCCATGTATGTTACCTCCATAAAAAAATATACGTTGGTGGGCAGCGGTGACAGTAACGTATATATGGCTGGACTGCGCCAGCCATGTATACATTGCCACCATAAAAAAAAAATACATTGGTGGGCAGTGGTGCCAGTAACGTATACATTGCTGGCCTATGCAGCAATGTATATATATTACTGGCTAATAATCATTGGTGGGCAGTGTAGGAGACCTTGCTGCTAGTTTCCGTGCAGGGGGAGGGAGAGGGGCGGGGCGTTCTCAATCAGTGCCGCCCCGCTGACACTGAGTGATGTGTGGCTGGCCGAGCTGGGGAGCAGAGCGTTGTGGGATACGTAGAGCTCCCTTGTCACTGCTGTGTGACTGGGCAAGTGGGCAGGGGAGCGGGCGGCGCAGCGCGTCAGTGTCAGCTGGTGAGTATGTTCCATGTGGAGCAGGCTCTGGGAGCGGGGCAGTCTGCCGGGCTGAAAGTCTGTCATCTTTCAGCCCAGCGGCCGTACACACTTACCGATGATGGCTGAAAAACCAGCCATCATCGGTAGACGTGCTGGTAAAACCAGCAGACGGGCGAGTTTGCCAGCGATGATGCGGGAGCGCGCATCATCGCTAGCAGTTCATCACTGAGGCATACACACTGGTCGATTTTCAGGGCAAAAATCGTTTAAAACGCCCGTTTTGAGTGATTTTGCACTGAAAATCGGCAAGTGTGTATGGGCCTTAGATTCAGCATCCACTTTCCATGAACATTGCCTAAGTATCCATCTAGGCCAGGCATGTCCAAACGATGGCCTTCCAACTATGTCCCATCACGCCTTGCCAGTTTTGCTATTAGGGAATGATAAAACTATGGCAAGGCATGCTGGGATGTGTAGTTTTATAACAGCTGAAGGGCCAATTTGGACATGCCTGATATAACCAGAACAGATACTGCTGCAGCTTTGGCTAACTGAATTCCCGCAAGCATTACAGCCTCCCTTATGTAGGCCAAAGCCTGTGATATATGCGATAGGCATAACTCATTCTTCCGACCTGTCGTTGTGTAGTTCTGTCTCGAGGACCTTAGGCCAGGCCTCAATTGCCGTTGTTTCTATGATAGGCCTGTTAACACCCGTTAAGCTAAAGAGAAATTTATGGCACTGTTCCGGTCATCTGTAAGTGACATCCTCCAGGGAGGCAGTTGACATCACAGGCAAAACCAAAGGTTTAACCAGGCGGGTTACATGGGAAGCCATAGGTGGAGGATTTAACCACAGATTACAATCATCCACTGACCGTGTATACCATTCAGAGACCTTTTTGGGTACCAGGAACTTCTTTCCTGGAGTTTTCCATTGCTCCTGTCTGACCTCCATCAGATGGTCAGTGTGGAAATTCAGACCTGTTCACCTTCCGTGAACAGGTAGCACAGAGGCCATTGTAAATAATGTGCTGATCTGCCAGACCCGCTGCACATAAATGCAGTGTGGGAGAAGTGGTCTTTAAGCATTTCTGTTTGCTAGTCATCCTCGCTACAACAGAGGTATTAGCCCAACGTGGGGCCATATGCCTTAATAGGGACCCACTTACATGAGTGACTATTATTACAGTACACCTGGTCCCATGTGAACTATATAGTGATCGGGTACACTTGAGGAGAAAGGCAGTACAGTAAAGCTAGCACAAGCAGTCACATATATACAGCAGAAATACAGTGCAGAGATCAGTAAAATCTACTGCAATTTAGGCACTATATCGACTACACCTTAATCCAGTGGCAGGGTAGGACAGAGTGCAGTAAGACCTGTCACAGGTGATGGATTTACAGGGGAGACTTGCCCAGCATTCCAGAGAGTCTGCACAGCATAGAAGATGGCCGCCAATGTCTCAGCCTGGAATGGGGGATCTTGGGATACAGCATTCAGGCAGGCGCACTGGAGTGAAATAGCTCCTAAAGCCAGGGGAGGGGCAGTCCTCTGGATTTGCCTACAACCCCAATGTCTTCCCTGTGGGACCAGGAACCATGAAGAAACAGAATATATGTAGTGCACCCCGCACACTTACACATCGGATGGATACAACACATCCACAAAAACTTTAACACTGCAGATACAAACACACTTAAACATTGCACACTTCACACATTGGACAGATACAACACATAAGGAGAGTTATGGTAGACCTACCTTTGTTAACTCCCTTTCCTTGAAGTCCATGGGAACCACAGGGGACATCGGGGTTGTAGGCGGATCCAGGGGGTCCGAGGCACCAATCAGCGAAGCTCCTTTAAGATTTTACCCAGCATGCCCGGGCCCTCTCCCCTACAACCCCGCCTCCAGGCTACTGCCGCCAGTTTTTGGTAACAAGCCGAGAGCAGGAAGCGGAGAAGAGAAGAGGACAGAGAACACACATGCCCAGAGACTCATACATACACAGCATGAACATGGAATGGTCAGAACGGGTCACAGTATCAGAACATCACGTAAAGGTGAACCTCATTGGCAAATTAAAAAGGGGGGGCGCCCTGTGGTTCCCATGGACTTCAAGGAATGGGAGTTAACAAAGGTAGGTCTACCATAACTCTCCTTTTCCTTGTCAGGGTCCATGGGTCCCACAGGGGACATCGGGGATGTCACAAGCCGTATTCTAAGGGAGGGAATTTGCCTGAGGTGTCAGCAGAACCCGACGACCGAAGGAGGCATCCTGGGAGGCGAACGTATCAAAGGCGTAGAACTTAATAAAGGTCTGGACGGATGACCACGTTGCAGCCTTGCACAGCTGTTCGGCAGAAGCACCCCTGCTTGCTGCCCATGAAGGACCAACCGCTCTAGTAGAGTGTGCTTTGACAGCAGCCGGAATGGGCCTGTTAGACTAAAGATATGCCTGTTGTATAGCCATGCGAATCCAGCGGGCAATGGTTTGTTTACCCGCTGGCCAACCCTTTTTGTGAAAACCATATAAAACAAAGAGGGAATCTGATTTCCTGACCGATTTAGTGCGGTATATATATATGGTCAGAGCTCTAACCACATCCAGCAACTTTTCATCTGGTGAGAGATCCTCTGAAGTGAATGCAGGTACCACGATTTCCTGGTTCACGTGGAATTTTGACACAACCTTGGGCAGGTAGGAAGACTTAGTCCGTAACACTGCCCTATCACTGTGGAACACCAGGAAGGGTGATTTACACGATAGTGCAGATAGGTCCGACACCCTGCGTGCGGAGGCAATGGCCAGAAGGAAGACAGTTTTGGCTGTCAGCCATTTAAGCTCCACTGATGATAGTGGTTCAAACGGTGGTTTAGTTAGTGCTTGTAGCACTAAGGATAAGTCCCACGGAGTAGTGGGAGGGACAAAGGGAGGCTGTATGCGTACCACTCCCTGTAAGAATGTGCGTATGTCTGGTAAAAACGCAATCTTTCTCTGAAACCATACTGAGAGGGCTGAGATCTGGACTTTCAGAGAAGCCAGTCTTAGTCCCAAGTCCAATCCTTTTTGAAGGAAGGCCAATATCCTGGCTGTTTTGAAAATCTTGGGGTCATATTTCTTAGAAGTGCACCAAGTGAAAAAGGAATGCCATGTCCGGTAGTATATTTTTGAAGATGCTGGCTTGCGAGCCTGGATCATCGTCTTAGCCACCTTGTCAGAAAAACCCTTGCTCTTTAGTAAGGCAATTTCAAGAGCCACGCCGTCAAAGACAGGCGCTGAGGATCTGGATGAAGACATGGCCCCTGACTCAACAGATCTTGACGAAGAGGCAATGGCCAGGGGGGCCGGTGTGTCAGTTGTTGTAGGTCCACATACCAGTGTCTGCGTGGCCAGTCTGGGGCAATGAGAAGGAGAGTTCCTCCTTCTTGCCTGAACTTTCTGATCACCCTGGGTATCATGTTTATCGGAGGGAACACGTATGGGAGGTGAAACTTGGACGGTACGGACAGAGCATCTGTGAAGCAGGCCTGAGGGTCCCTGGGTCCTTGCCCCGAAGCATGGGACTTTGAAGTTGTGTCTGGACGCCATGAGGTCCACGTCTGGCGTGCCCCAGATTTGCGTCAGACTGACAAACACTTCCGGGTGTAGGGACCACTCCCCCGGGTGGATATCCTGTCGGCTCAAGAAGTCCGCCTCCCAGTTCAGGACTCCTGGGATGAAGACTGCCGACAGGGCTAGAAGATGTTCCTCCGCCCAGATAAGAATCCTGGAGACTTCCCGGAGAGCGGCGACACTTCGGGTTCCTCCCTGGCGGTTTATGTATGCCACCGCCGTGGCGTTGTCTGACCTGATCTGAACAGGTTTTCCCTGTAACAGATCCTGAGACTGGAGTAGGGCATTGTAGGCTGCTCGAATCTCTAGAACATTGATGGACAAGCGAGATTCTGGTGCGGTCCACACGCCTTGCAAGGACCGGGATCCTACTACCGCCCCCCAGCCTCGTAGGCTGGCGTCTGAGGTTAGCACTATCCATTCCTTGAACCAGAATAGTCTCCCCTGGTTTAGGTGGTCCATCTGTTCCCACCACAGGAGGGAATCCTTGACTTCCTGTGTTAGGGAGAGAAACGTCAACTTGACGTGTTGTGGTAAGCCATCCCATTTCGCCAGGACGAGACCCTGGAGTGGGCGGGAGTGGAACTGGGCCCACTCAACCATGTCGAATGTGGACACCATCCGACCCAATATTTTCATGGCCCAGTGAACCGAGACTCTTGGCCTCTGAGCAAAGGTCTGGATTCGCTGTATTAAATCCCTGGCCTTGTCGTTTGGGAGAAACAGACGCAGGGCTCTGGTGTCCAGTAGAGCTCCCAGATGCAACATTCTCTGGGAGGGGATCATGGAGGATTTTTCCCAGTTGAGGAGCCACCCGTGAGTCTGTAAAATGGAGATTGTTTTCTGCAGGTGAGATGTTAAGACCTCTGGTGACTTGGCTACAATCAACAGGTCGTCCAAGTAGGGGAAGACCCTGATTCCCTGCTTGTGTAGAAGCTCTGCCATTATTGCCATGATTTTTGTAAAAATCCTTGGCGCCGTTGCTAGGCCGAAAGGGAGGGCCTGAAACTGGTAGTGACTCTTGAGAATCGCAAAACGCAGATACTTCTGGTGGGCAGGTAGAATGGGGATGTGGAGGTATGCGTCTCTGATATCTAATGAGACCATGTAATCCCCCTCCTCTAGAGCCAGGATGATAGTCCTCAAGGTCTCCATCCTGAACTTTGTGACTTTTACCACCTTGTTCAGTGCCTTGAGGTTTAGAATGGGGCAGAACGTACCATTTGGTTTTGGCACCAGAAACAAGGTTGAGTAGAAGCCGAGGCCTCTCTGGTGCCCAGGCACGGGAACAATGACCCGAGACCGAAGCAAGGTCTGTAGGATAATCCGCAGTTGTTCTGCTTTGCCTGGGTCTTTTGGGAGACCTGTGCAGAAGAACCTTCTTGGGGGGGACTTTGAGAAGGATATGGCGTACCCCTGCGACACTACTTCCCTCACCCAGGCATCCTTTGTAGTGGACAGCCACTGGTGAGCGAAGTACAGGAGTCTGCCTCCCACTTGGGGGTCCGCCTGTGGGAGACTGGCCCCGTCATGCGGAAGGCTTGTCGGCCTTGGAAGGAGCCTGTCTGGCAGCCCAAGGCTGCTTGGGTTTGCCAGTCTTATGAGCGGGCGAGGGTCTGGTGTAGGACTGACCTCTGGCCTTGCCTTGGGGACGAAAGGGCCGAAAGGACTGAGTCCTAGGCCTTTGAGGTAGAGCCGTAGGGAGGCAGGCTGTCTTAGCTGACACCAAGGAAGCCACAATTTTATTTAACTCCTCCCCGAATAAGTTTTCCCCTTTAAAGGGCAAGAGTTCCAGAGTCCTTTTTGACTCCAGGTCCGCCTTCCATGACCGAAGCCAGATAATCCGGCGTGCCAGAACTGAACTGGCGGAGGCTCTGGCAGCTAGAGTGCCGGCGTCCAACATAGCATCCATAATGTATGATGCTGCTTGTTTGATGTGTTGCATACACAACCTTGCATCCTCGGATGCGACTGGGGCCAGTTCATCATCTATTACTTGTAACCAAGGTGAAATGGCCTTTGCTGCCCAAGTAGCTGCAATGGTAGGCCTCTGAACTGCCCCTGTGTAAGAAAATGCTGCCTTGAGAGCATGTTCAAGGCGCCTGTCTGTCTAGTCCTTCAAGGCTGACCCTGAGGCTACAGGGAGTACTGAAGGTTTAACCAGCCTAGACACGTGCGCGTCCACCGTGGGAGGAATTTCCCATGGGGTGCAATCTTCTGGCGGGAGAGGGTATCTAAGCCAGCATCTTTTTAGGGATATTGGCTCTTTTCCCTAAGGCCTCCCATTGATCTCTCCTAATTTCTGATAAATGATCAGAATGTGGGAACTGGGCCTTAATTACCTTCTGCTTTTTAAAGACGTCCCTGGTCTTAGCAGTGGGTTCAAGTTCATCTGCATCTGACAGAAGAACCTCACGGATAGCGTAAATAAGGCCTGCTATATCAGGGGCCTCAGCCTGAGATGCGGGAGGATCAGTAGGCATAGGGTCATCCTGATCGTCATCTGGCATGATGTCGCCATCGTCTGTATTATCGGGGTCATCCCCGCCATCGTCTGTGTCATCAGAGCCATCCCTGGTTACCGGTAGCAACGGATTTATCAAGGATCTACTGGGTTGTGCAGCATGTGGCAGTAGCTTTTGCATAGCTGCCGTAGTCTGCTGCAAGGTCTGCACCGTGGTCGACAGAGCATATACCCATGGTGGAGGGGGCTGTACTACAGGGGGTGCTACAACATTAGGGAGACGGTCCACCAGGGTGCCTAACAGCTGTTGAAAGGCTGCCCATGGTGGTTGAGGGGCCCCCGAGGGCTGGGGTTGAGCAGGAGGGGTAAAGCAATTGACACATAGCCCATCCTGGATGACATCCATGTCAGACAGACCTGCAGCGCAGCTCTTGCAAGACAAGAAGCAAGGGAGATTCTGTCTGGTTGCGCCCCCGTTTGGACATTGTGTGAACACTCCCAACAATAGGGGGGGGGGGTACAGTGCACAGTAGGTAACTCAGTACAAGAGGACCTAGAGTGATCCCCTGACAGTATGTGACCTCTGAGGTAAAAACCTCACTTAGAAGTAAAGTGGACAGTTTAAGAACAAAACTGACAGAGAAAAAAAAAAAAGTGCTAGCACAAAGTCACATACACACTGTTTTAGCCAAAATAGATAAGCTAACACACCCTATATCAACCACAGTACTCTATGGAGCAAAGGGGGAATGAGGGTGGCTGTGAAAAGTACTACTTAGCCTGTAGCCGGTTTCACAGGGGAGAGAGATGTGCCCGACCTCTGGAGACCTGCGTGCTGCTGAAATGGCGCCGGTCCAAGAGAGGGGGGGCGGGCACAAGCGGAGTCAGCTAATGGACAGCAGATCTCGCGGAGATTGGCGCCAAAGCTGGGGGAGGGACTGCAGGCCAAGCGCCACCTCCCCTTGCTGGACTTCCCCCACCGGAGCATAAGAGCCAATAGAAAATGGGTCCCCCCAGGCCCAGCCTGCCGCTCTGTCCCCGGTGGTCTAGTGGGGTCCCTAGCCGAAGCGAGTGCCCACGCCAGCTACCGCGGGCGTCTCCCAGCGCGCCGCGGCAAGACAGCGATTAGTGCTTCAATAGGAAGCCTTACCTGCTCCTGGTCCGGCCACGCTGTCAGGGGAGAGACGTCCGGCGGTGCTAGGCGCTGACATCACCCCCGCCGTCTGCCTCAAGAGGTTCTGAGGAGGTCGGCGCCGGGAGGAGTGATGCAGACGCTCACTCCGCCGTCAATCACTGACAGCGGGGAGCGTCTTCTGCCGCAGGAGCGGCAGATTTAAAAATAAAAATGATAAGCTTCATATGGAATCACCTCAAGGAGGTGATTCCTGCTGAATTAAAGGTGCGTCTGCTTCCTGCAGGCACCAACAAAAAACTGGCGGCAGTAGCCTGGAGGCGGGGTTGTAGGGGAGAGGGCCCGGGCATGCTGGGTAAAATCTTAAAGGAGCTTCGCTGATTGGTGCCTCAGACCCCCTGGATCCGCCTACAACCCCGATGTCCCCTGTGGGACCCATGGACCCTGACAAGGAAATATACCATCACATGCAGTACAACACACACTACAACACAAACCCAAAAACATGGCAGATATGGAAACACACACACATAGTGTACCTCACACATTGGATAGATACACACACATACCACTCACAGTACAACATACCCAAAACCAGTACAAAAAACACTTGAACATTGCAGATACACAAACACACATGTAGCACACCTCACAAACTTACAAAATTGGAAAGATACACAGTACAACACACCCAAATACACTACAACACAGAACACAAAAAAAAAATGCATTGTAGGTGCTAAATCTCAGGAGTGGATGTGGAATTAATCAACACACAGGCTATCAAGTCAGGAGCGGTGTGTTTCAAATACCACACCTGATTTCATTGCTCTCATTGAGTATCAATGCAAACACAGACTAACATTATGGTGGAGGTTTTACTCAATTACAATCTTGGGCCTTTGGCACAGCAAAAGACATTTTACAGCAATTTTGGAAATTAAAAAACACCCAAGGTTTTCCTGAGTCGCGGGCAGGTCAGCTAGTTTAAATATTTCTCACTTCATGTATCTGCCTTGTCATCCGCTATAGATTGTAAGCTCATGAGCAGGGCCTTCCTACCTCTAGTACTGGTCATTACCCAGTTTTGTTTTATCTGTGTCCAATTTTAAAGTGCAGTTTGCTGCGCTATATAAGACACACATCGCAAGTGTTGCATAACCGATCAGGTTACCTTCTGTACTATTTTCGGTACTTGTGGATTATCACAGCTCCCACGATGACCATCATATGCGAAAAAATCGCATGCGATTTGATCGCATACGATTTTTCATTGAAAAGCATCCAAATGCATTGGAATTAGTATGAAACATGTTCAATGGCCCCCAAATGGCATTATTGAGGCTGTACCACCCCCACTATCAACGCGAAAATGAAGCGTGGCGAGCGCAGCGGTACGCGTCCTACGATCTTTTCATACCCCCACTATCCACGTCGGCGTGGAGTTGAGAATAGAAAGTGAGGTATACGCGTCCCCTCACGGGCTTCACAGGTGTCCGTGTGCGCTCGCCACACTTTCTATTCTCAACTCGACGTGGATATTGGGGTATGAAAAGGTCGTAGGACGCGTACCGCTGCGCTCGCCACACTTCGGGTTCGTGTTGATAGTGGGGGTGGTATAGCCTCAAAAATGCCATTTGGGGGCCATTGAACATGTTTCATACTAATTCCAATGCATTTGGATGCTTTTCAGTGACAAATCGTATGCAATCGCATGCGATGCGATCGCATGCAATTTTGACAAAAACTGCAAAAATCTGTAAAAATCGCACGCATGCCATTATATATGGCATGCGATGGCAGCCGTGATAATCCACAAGTACCCTATTTTCCAGTTTAGGTTGTACGTTTCCTTTTCATGTCACTACTGTTGCGTAATATTAGAGCAACATACATGTAATGAAAATGTCTGCTTTATAAATATCAGATTTTTACCTGATAATGTGTTTTCCTCTACTCCACCATGGCAGCCATCACTTATGGGTTCTTCCCCTATTGGGTAGCTTTGGAAAGGAAAAAAAGACGCCCCTTCTCCATAAAAGGCTCCTCCTCCTTCTCTCTGTGTCTTTCGTTTTCTAGCTCTTAAACACAAATAGTTAATCGCACACAGAAATTATAACATCACTTGGGTCGGGAACTATGCTGCCATGGTGGAGTAGAGGAAAACACATTATCAGGTAAAAATCTGATATTTCCTCTACCTCCCCCATGGCAGCCATCACTTATGGGAAATGCCCCAGCAGTTCAATTCTCACTGGGCTGGGTACATAATCAAATTAATCAATTATAATAACAAAACAAGGATTTTTTTTTTTTTTTTTTTTTTTATACTACCGCTGATAAGACTTTTCTTCCAAATTTGGCGTCTGCCGACGACATGACATCTACCCTGTAGTGCCTTGTAAACGTATGCACGGACGACCACCCTGCTGCTTTGCACAGATCTGAAATGGAGGCCGCCCCTTTCTCTGCCCATGAGGTTGCTACTGCCCTCGTGGAATGCGCTTTCAGGCCTTCTGGGGGTACCTGATTGCTTGCCTTGTATGCTTCTGTAATGCAGCTTTTTATCCATCTTGCAATTGTCATCTTGGAAGCTGCCTCACCTTTGTTCTTCCCTTCCGTTAGTACGAACAAATTTTTTGTCTTCCTAACTTTCTTTAACCTATCTAGATACACCTTTAACACTCTGACTACATCTAGTTTGTTAAGTCGGTCTTCTTTTACATTTGCGGGCTTCGCACAGAACGAAGGTAGTATTATTTCTTGATTTACATGGAAGTCTGAAACTACCTTGGGTAAGAACATGGGATTTGTCCTCATTACTACCTTGTCTTCGAACATATTCATAAAAGGTTCTTCTGCCCAGAGGGCCTGTAGCTCCGACACCCTTCTGGCGGACGTTATAGCTACCAAAAATGCTGCTTTCCATGACAGAATTTTTAATGGAATTTCCTGAATAGGTTCGAAAGGCTCTTTCGTAAGGGCATTGAGAACTAGGTTTAGATCCCATGGAGCTATGGGTTGATGAAACCGTGGCCTTATCTTTTTGGCCGCCTGTATAAATCTTTGAATATACTTGTTGCTAGCGATATTGATGTCTAGCATGGCTGATAGCGCTGATATTTGCACCTTCAGAGTGCTGACTGCCAGTTGTTTCTCCAATCCTTTTTGTAAAAACTCGAGAATAGTGGGTATCTGCTCTGGCAACCTCTTATTTTCCTTACACCAGTGTGTATACTTCAGCCAGACTTTGAAGTAAGATTTGGAAGTAGATGTTTTCCTAGCTTTCAATAAGGTATTCACTACTTGCTCTGAAAACCCTTGGCCTAGCAGCGCCCTGGTTTCAGTAGCCACGCCATCAAGTTCCAATCCTCTGGTTGGTGTTTCTTTACTTTGCCTTGAACCAGCAGGTCTGGTCTCTTTGGGAGTTTCCACGGCCCGTCTAATGCTAGACGTAGAAGCTGCGCAAACCATGCCCTTCTGGGCCAGTATGGTAGGATCGCGATCACGGTTGCCCTTTCCTCCCTTACTTTTCTCAGAAACTTTGGTATTATCGGAAATGGGGGAAACGCATAGGACAGTCCCTTCGGCCAATCCGCCGTCAACGCATCCCACTGCTCCGCCTGTGGGTCTCGGAACCTGGACATATATCTGTTGACTTTCCTGTTCTGAAATGTTGCCATGAGGTCTATCTTTGGATTGCCCCACATCCTTGTCAGTGTCCTGAACACCTCTACATTTAGGCCCCACTCGCCTGGTAGACACATTGTCCTGCTCAAGCCGTCCGCTACTGCATTCTCCTCGCCTGCCAGATATACTGCCCGTATATCCTCCACGTTGTTTTCCGCCCAGGCAAACAGTTTCTCTGCTTCCATCATCATGTGTAGGCTGTGAGTGCCCCCTTGTTTGTTTATATATGATACCACTGCCTGGTTGTCTGACCTGACTACTACTTCCCTGCTGACCAGTTGTGACTGGAAACTTTTGCATGCGCATAGTACCGCTTTCATTTCTCTGAGGTTGGAGTGTTTTCCCCTTTCCTCGAGTAACCATGCTCCTTGGGCTGTCTGATCTTGACACACTGCTCCCCATCCTATCATACTCGCATCCGTGGTCACCACCACCTGAGTCGTCTTGGCGAAGGACCTTCCTCTTGCTAGTCTGCTTCTGTGGGACCACCACCTGATGTCCTCCTTCGCCCTTTTTGTTAACACTATCCTTTGTGATAGGTCTTTGCTGATTCCGTTCCACTGTGATAGGAAGCATCTTTGTAGCTTTCTGGTATGAAACCTCGCCCATTGCACGGTCTCCAGGGCCGACGCCATGAGCCCTAGCATTTTCATGCACAACTCTGCTGACACGACCGATTTCCCTATTGTGGATTCCATCGTCTGCACCATTTTTTGCTGTCTTTCTGGACTTAGACTTACTCTCATATCTTGCGTATCCAGTATCACCCCCAGATATTTTATCCGGTTTGTGGGCTCCAGCTGGCTCTTTTTCTGATTTATCAACCAGCCATGTTCCTTCAGGCACTGCATTGTCCTGCTGGTATGTCTTATGACCAAGTCCCTTGTTTCCGCCATTATCAATAGGTCGTCTAGATATGGCCAGACCATTATCCCCTCTTTCCTGAGGTTCGCCACTACTATGATCAGAACCTTGGTAAACGTCCTGGGGGATGTGGCTAGCCCGAACGGCAGTGCCGTGAACTGATAACTTACTCCTTCGATGTAGAACCTCAAATATTTCTGATGTCCCTTGAATATAGGTACATGCAGGTATGCGTCTTTGAGGTCTATAGAGGTCATGTATGAACCTCCTTTTAAGTCCGGGAGTATACTTCTCACCGACTCCATTTTGAATGACCTTACTTTTAGAAATTGATTCAGTTTCCTTAAGTCCAAAATCGTCCTGTAACCCCCGGACGCTTTTTGGACCACAAAAAAGCGGGAATGCCAACCCATCCCCACTTGATCTCGGGGAGTTCTTATCACTACCCCTTGATCTATCATCTCTTTTAAACTCGTCAGCAAGGCTTCTTTTTCTGATGAGACTCTCGGTATGGGGGATTCTGTAAAAAAATTCCCTGGAATCTTCCCGAACTCCAGTTTGTATCCTGTCCTTACTATCTCGAGGACCCACTTGTCCGTCGTGGACCTCTCCCAGGTGCTTATGTATCTCAGCAGCCTGGCTCCGACCTTCTGATGCTCGGCGTCATTGTGAGCTTTGCCCTGCGGCAAATCTATTTCCTCTCCCCCTTTGGGAGCGAAAATTTGTCCTGGACGACCAATTACTTCTGCGAAAACCTCTACCTGGTCGGTAGCTTCTTGCCTCTTTATAGTCTTGTGGTTGGTATCTAACCGACCTATTCACTGTTGACCCCTTTACTTTCTCCTGCGGCAGCCAAACAGACTTTCCTCCTGATATCTTTGTTATGATTTGGTCTAACTGTGCTCCAAATAAATAATCTCCTTGAAAGGGGAGTGACAATAACTTCATCTTGGATTGCACGTCTGCGGCCCAGGATTTGAGCCAGAGCGCTCTCCTGACTACCGTAGCTGTAGCATTTGCTCTCGCCGTCAGCCTCATTGCATCCAATGATGCTTCACACAAAAATTCGACGGCCAGCTGTATATTTTGCACTGTTTTCAGCATGTCGGACCTCCTTAGACCGTCCATCATATCCGCTTCCAATTGCTGACACCACTCTCGCACTACTCTGGATGTGGTAGCCATAGAGGCCGCCGGCTTCATAGCTGCTCCTAGTGTTAGGTGCTGTTTCCTCAGCCCCAGCTCCACTCTCCTCTACATCGGATCTTTGAATATGTTCGCGTCCTCGAGAGGCAAGGTCGTCTTCTTTGATATCCTTGCTATCGCTGCGTCGACTTTAGGAACCTCATCCCAAGTGGACGTCTGATCTTTAGGGAATGGATACATCTTCCCTATCTTCGCCGGGACAGTGACCCTCTTATCCGGATGCTTCCACTCATCCGACACCACATCCTTTAATGTCTGAGGTAAAGGGAAAGTCTTCCCCTTCTTTCTTTTATCACGGAACAGAAGCTCCTGGAGTTTCACCTCCTCCTGCGCTTCTTCGATATTCAGGGATTTGTGTATCAATGTTAGTAGGTTTTCTACCATGTCCGCATTGAAATCCGTTTCTGATTTGTCGACAACCAGATCCTCAGCCTCATCTGCTGCTGTATCTGCTATATCATCTCCAGACTCTGCCGATGCTTCGCTTACTCTGGAGCGACTTCTCTTTCCTGTGCTTTTGGCCCTATCTTTTTTGGCCACAAAGGTGTCGGCAAGGGCTGTCTTCAACATGTCGACCAACCCCGTCATCTGTGACAGGGGTAACAATTGTGGGGTCTTGCATTTTTCACATACACTCCCCATGTATTTATCCGGCAGTGTTATGTTGCACATAAGACACTTAGCCGTGTGCATTTTCTTGTGCCTGGATTTCTCTCCTTTTTCCTTGCTGTTGTCAGATCTGTATAATAATACATACTATCAGCCGGATTTTGTCACATGCCCCACCGAAAAAATATATACCTCTACTTCTTGTGGCTTACCCTGACTTTTGAGAGACCTGCCTCCTCTCTTCCTCCATTCTTGTAATGACCCTTCAGGCTGTCTATAAATAATAGCAACCTATCAGGGCACTTGTATAATACAGCATAACCATTTCAATAGTGGAGCCGTTTGGCACACTTACCGCCTTTTGCTTTTTAAGTCCGGGAGTATATTGCCAAAATATGCTTCCTTGCAGACCGTGGAGCTGACCCCTTCGTTGGTGGTACAGTGTCCCCACACGCTTCCTCCTTTTAAAGGAAGCGTTCTTCCGCGTGTCACCGGCGACCGCGTCATCCGAGGGCGCCGGCGATGCGTCGTGACGTCACCGCGCCAGACGCCGACGCCGGCAATACTCGCGTCAGACGCCGGCGCCAGCCCCTGCCGCGTCAGACGCTGCGTTGCCTCCTGCGCCCATAAGGACGCGCTGACTGGCCGCGCCGCGGCCCGTTTGTCTGCTTGTCACCCGCCGCGGGTGACGACGTCCGCCCGGTCTCACCTGGATTCCGGACAGGAGACCTCCACTCTGCCTCCTTGGACGCCACCGCTTGTTAGCCGCCCAAACCTAAGGACGGCATGCGGCTTCCTGAGGTTTCACCAACTGCCTGGTTACTTTGTTTCCACCTGAACGCTCCAGGCGACGGTGGAAACCAGATCCACTTCACAGGGTAAGCCACTGAAAAAACAAAAACCGTCTGCTACCCTCCTGGGAAAGGAAAAAAAGACACAGAGAGAAGGAGGAGGAGCCTTTTATGGAGAAGGGGCGTCTTTTTTTCCTTTCCAAAGCTACCCAATAGGGGAAGAACCCATAAGTGATGGCTGCCATGGGGGAGGTAGAGGAAATATTTTATCTTACTTTACATGTTCCACAGATCTCTACATGTCATCTTCAACTTTGGGGTGAGCTTTTTGCTACAAAAGCATGGGCAACCTGATCACAGCAAACATGACTGGCCACTACCACAGACATTACTCAAATGGAATTAAAAAGCTCATTACTACATATACTGGGTATTGCCTTTTTTTCATCCAAATTACCTCTTCTCACCTTTGCCCTTTTCCCATTTGATTGCAGAATCTCACAAGCAGGGCGCTCCACAGTCTTTTAGTACTTATAGTTCCTCTAACTTGGGTGCCTGTATTTATGCTATGTCATGTACTGGGGCACCAAAAATACACCCTTGCTCAAGGAAATAAGATTGAGCCAACTTCCTGCATACAGCAGGATATTACAGAAGGGAGTGTTAACAGGAGGAAGTTTTGAATAATGGTGCAGCTAGGCACTAGCTCTTCCAAAGCATAAAAATTTCAGTTGTAGGTGCCTATAATAGTGCCCATACACTAGGGCGGGGCTGGCCAACCGGTCAGAGGTAAAGAGCCTCTAGTCAAGCTGAAGAGCCAACATGCGCGCGCACCAAAAAAGGGGCGTGGTCTATTTTGACCCCTTGGGTAGGTGTGATACACATGTGCCTCAATAGTGCAGTGCCATATATACATATGCCCCCAATAGTGCCAGATACACATATGCTCCCAGGTGCAAGGTATGCCCCCACGGTGCCGGGTATGCCCCCACGGTGCCAGAAAGCTGGTGCCACAATCTGCTATGCCCCCACAGTGCCACAATCTGCTATGCCCCCACAGTGCCACAATCTGCTATGCCCCCACAGTGCCACAATCTGCTATGCCCCCACAGTGCCACAATTTGCTATGCCCCCACAGTGCCACAATTTGCTATGCCCCCACAGTGCAAATTTCCCAGCAGCAGCACTCACCGTTGTTGCTGCTGCTGCCGGGCTGGGAGAGGACAGTCTGGTGTCCCCCTGCAGTCCTATCATGTCACCGAGGGGAGCACAGCACACCGCGCGTCTCCTTCCCCCTCACTTCCCTGTGACTGGGACGTCGACCAATCAAAGCTCGCAGGCCGGCTCCTGATTGGCAGACAGCACAGTCACAAGTATGCACAGGGAGGGGTAGGAGAGATGCGCGCTCTCCTCTAAGGAGAAGGGATTCGGGGAACCGGCAGTGGGTGATGAGGGACGGACGGTGGGCAGCAGTGCACTTTACAAAGGGGAGAGACGTGGGTTGCCCACCCCTGCACTAGGGCAATTTTGCATACAATCATCGATTTCGACTGCATCAGTGCTATAAATCACATGGATGTATGTACATCTAGTATGCTCGAATCTCACATCAAGATATTTGATGAACTTATCTTAACGCATGTGCGATTACATTTGGTTTTTAAACATGCAAATTATAGCAATGCGATGTGTAATCTGTCAGTTTATTTAACCCCAGCCCTCATTACACCACCGGAATTTGAGGTCACATGGGGCACATAATTTATTGCATGATAGTATGCACATCTGAGGGAAAAAAGCACTTCAGATGAGTTCTATCGCACGGGGAGCTTCAAGGGAAATCGAAGCGCGATATCGAAACCGCACTCAATCACGTTAGTGTATGGGCACCATAAGGGCAAACCAGGCCTGGCCAACCTGTTTTCAGGAAGGCCGCATCCAATTAAATTGATTCTTCTTAGTAAAATCATAGGTTACATTTTCCTCATGTACGACTGTTAAGCCCAATTGAATGCCTATTATCTGAAAATGACAAAATGGACGATCTAGCCAATCGTAAATGTTCTATCCCAATTCAATTGCAACTAATATAATGGGTTAGTGAGTTTATATACGACACACTCCTCCAGTCCTATATTTTCTGGTTGAAGCCTGCAAGTTATTGGACCAAGAATATAGAAATTGGGTTATAAAGTCACAAGACAAAGCAATGTTTAAATTTTTATTAAAGCAAGAGTTTTATAATCCAAATTATGTCTTTGCCCAGCTATCTTTCCCACAAGCTATCGAGTGTGGCGAAATTCTGGGCTTTTCCACAGTAAAGAATTACAAAATCAAAGAAAGGAATGCTTAACTTCTCGTACTGTGTTCAAAATGCCTTCCCCCAGGTCTAAAAAAACCATTGTTTGTTTTTACATTTTGCTATTTTTTTTATATTTTTAAATATCTAGGACTAGCAGTGATATGCCAGACCTGGCATTTGTCTGTACGTAAGCATTGTCGTTTCCTTTCCTTTTTTATTTGATTTTATGTTTTGCAGTGTTTTTGCAAGATTTAAATTTTTCCATGTTTTGATATTTTCCTCCAACGAACTGGAAGGTTTTTTTTGACGTTTCCCGTTAACCTAGGAAAGTGAGGGGGAAAAAAAAGGTGCAATTAGTATACTGATTAGATCTGTTCAAAAAGGCAAACCACAAGCAAAATATAATCAAAAGTAGGGTGACGATCCCAGGATTTGGCCCCCAAAATGGCAGGACTTCAGGATTAGACTGCGCATGTGCATTGTAATGTCAGACAGCATCTGAGCACCTGCTCAGATGCTGCCCAGCTTTCTCCCTTCCCCATCACTGGCTCTGCGCAGCGTAACAAGGTCAGAGGTCACACTGCGCAACCCGATCCTGGTGCTATGCCCGCTCGCCCCTCCTGCCGCATCCCGACTCCTGCCCGGCTACCAGACAAAACTGCCGAGGCTCCCAGCAACGTAGCCTGCCCGACCGCACATGTAAGTCGATATGCGGAGCGGCCGAAAAGTTTTTTGTTTTTTAAATCAAGCATTTTTTTCAATCCCAAATCCTGGTATTGGCTTCCATAACCAGAAGTGTGAATATAAAGGCCCATAAACACTTGAGCTAAGCTGAAAGCAGTAGAGTTTTACCATTTCAGCTGCCTACACAGCTCAAAAGCCGCCCAGTGTGTACGCGTGAGCACTGATTTATTACCAGCAGATGAGCGACAGGGTGGACAGGGTGGGTGGGGGCGGGCCTTAGAGGAGCAAAAACCCTTTGAGCGGTTTTCAGCTTATCGGTTTTACCCATCATTGCTGTGCATAGACACTGGCCAAAAATGCCTGGTATGTATGCACCCTAAAGATACATCGGGCAATTTTATATACTCTGTCCTTAATCAAATACTGTGCTTCGGCTCTGAAGATTTAGGTCCAAACGTAATGGCTTTGGTGAGATTGTTACATTGCAAATGTTGCAGGATGTAACATGCTGACCCGCACATTTACTCACATGGGCAGGTGGTGTGGACGGCAGCAGGCTGTGCAGCCGAGATGCTGCCCACCAGTAGACTTGGCATACTCAGTCTAATGCCGAAATCCAGTCATTGGTCACCCTATTTCAGGCCCTATTTACTGACAATTGCTTAGTATAGGTAGAATGAACATACTAGCCCAAAATTCTATGGATCTACTACTAACATTGTAGGTACTAGTGTAGTCAAGGACATGCAAGTAGCACCTAAACAATCTGGTGACAATTGGTCAATAGAATTGGTTGCACCGACAGCGGTCAGGTGTCTAAGATCGTCTGCTGCAACTTACATGCATGTTAGACAGCTGCCACTCCAGTAGCGTTATTCACAGATTTCTGTGCAGCTTCCTTGGCCTGGTGGGCCTGCAGTACAGCAACAGCTTCATCAACCTGAAATGACAAGTCACGTGTTTACATCAGAACTTGTATTGTAGACCAAAGTGGTAATTCATTTAATGGCAACGTTGTCAGCGTTCCGTTTCTTCTCTCCAGCACTTTGCCATCAACATGGTCTCAAACCACGCAGCAGGAAAATCTCCCAGGTTGCATTTCTATAGATACTGGGGTATAAGCTTAACTGTACACAGCAATGACCAAGCCCTGGGAACTGAATTTAGACTTGATACAAACAAGGGATGTGAGACAAGTTCATACCTTGGAGCGGAGGGATTCAGGAGACTCGAGCATATGGAGCAATTCAGAGTTATCAATCTCCAGTAACATGCCAGTAATTTTACCAGCCAGCGTGGGGTGCATGGCTTGAATCAGCGGGAAGAGACGCTCACCTGTAAGTGAAAAAAATATTGTCAAGTTAACCGCTCCGAGAAGCCCTCTCTGTAACGGTCACACAGGGGTGAAAGAGTTACATACCCAGCATTTGTTTCTGTTCCTGTGGTGGAGCAGAGGCCAGCATGGAGGCAGTCAGCGGTTCTTGTCCTTGCACATGCACAGCAGGCTGGAAGGAAAATGCATTCATTAGTAAACAGAGTTACCAGGACAAAGGCTGCCAAGCACATAACAAAAATACCAATGCAAGGAAAGCAATGGGATATTAAGGATTGGCACTTTCAGAAGAGTAGGTGGAGGATCTTGCAATGAGATGGGCAATCACACCATGTAATGCTAGGCCATTGCTCCAAGCTATGTTGATTAACATTGCAAGTCTATGTAGAGTTTAGGGGCGTGTCTTACCTGCTGCATAGCGACTTGCTGTTGAGTATTAAGGTGCTGCTGAGGATTCCGGACTCCAGCAGCATACTTATACTGAGGAACTGAGCGCACAGATGATGTTGCAGCTGCGGCGGCCGCTGCTGTAGGACGAGGACCCATTGTTTGCGTTGATGTATTTGCTGTATGACAAAAAAAAAAAAAATTAGTTAGGCATTTTACATGCACCAAGCGCCGCGCCTTCTGCCCGTGTCAGGGAACTCAAAAGAAAATACTGTACACACCACACAGCAGCAGCCACGACTTGACCCTGCCCAAGTATTACTCACAGATATAAGGTGTCGTTGCTTATTGTAATCAGCACGGTTACGTGTTCTCGCCTTGGCTCAAGAACCGACCATGGAAATATAAGTTTACCTACTATCAGAGCTTCTGGCATAAAGTGCTTTTTCCCCCAGGTATGCCAGAGTAAAGACTGACCCCCGCTCCATAAGAGTTAATCCTCCCCCCCCCCCCCCCCATATACTGGCACCACCTAAATGCTCGCAGCCTGACTAGTGCAACAAGCAATACGGTCTCGTTTATATGTTCATAGTACAACACAAATGTCTTTGTAATAAGAGATCCATTTTGGAAAAGCACCACGCCACGTGGCATGACTAAGAAAGCTGCAGTCCTTACCAACACGCTGACCTGATACCACACGTGGGACCTGAGATGATGCTGGTCTCATTGTACTGAATGTTGGCGGCCTTGGTGCGGCTGCTCGGATAGTTCCTGGCATATTCTGGAATGCTGTAAAGGCAGAAGTATTTTCTCTTTATTAAAAGGACCATAAAACATTCTACACAAAACACATCTCACCATTATCTACAACATTTCCCATCAGCTTTCATCAAAGTGAAGCAAGAATCCGCAATAGGTTGGTTCTCGGCAATAGCGGTGCTCATGCTTCAGCAAATCATGGCGATTCCAAGTATTTACAAATATTCTACCACTTTTACATCGCAAAACCGGGTCAGACCCAAGATCTGCGCTTATACCTTAACCCCCAGTCGCTCGTTTTATAGAGGGATTTCATACCAACCGGGCAATCACCCAGGTCGGAGGTGATGTGAAAGGGGTACCAATACATGTGCTAAGGATCAATTTAAGATTTTAATTATGGTGGCAAAGTCAAGGACAGAGCATGAGGTAAGACCAGTAGTGTGGGCAAAGATACCGGGAAGGGGGGGGGGGGGGGGGGGTGTTGAATGGGGACAAGGTTTTTGAAATGACTCTTGTTAACGTCTAACCTCCCTGTACATGTATTGAATGTATTATTAAACATGAACTCAGTCTCTACCTTTAAATATTTGAGAAGTGACTTACGGTGAGGTCTAACCCCTTGAGTTGCCCAGCGGGGGCTCTGCCTGACTTGAGCGATCTGTCCAGTTGGATAGTAAGCAGCGCGGTTCTGAGCCTAAAGATAAAAATGCATATTAACCAAACATTCAAATGACATAACACTCAAATGTACAGAGCGGAGGACACTGAGACATACCGGTGGAATGGCGGCCATGAAATAGCTGGAGGGTGGTGGCTGGTAAGGGTTGATGACTGGATTGGGTACAGCTCTGACACTGGCCATCCTCTGCATATACTGGTTGGTGAGGTGGGCTTGTCGTTCCTCTTTGCGCTGTGCCAAGGCAACATACAAGGGCTTGGTAGCTACGATTCTACCGTTCATTTCTGTGACCGCTTTTGTTGCCTCCTCTGGCGAAGAGAAGCACACAAAGCCAAAGCCTTTGCTGCGCCCACCTTCCATCATCACCTGCAAAATTAGAATTGGCATACTTTAACTTCTTGGTATTTTACAATTCTGAAGACATACAGGTGTGCGCAATAAGTTTCTGGATGCGCTGTGCATAGCTAGACAAGCTGACTGGATGGTTGTAAATTTTACTAGTTATTTTAAACCATCAAAGCACAGAAGCTTATAATCAGCACTGCACCCCAAAGCAGCCCGCATGTTCACTTCCTTCACAAACTAGTTCTGGAGCTTAGAGGCCACAGGAAAGCAATGATCTTAAGAATGCAAAAGTTATCTGCAACAGGAGTTGAGACCTCAAGCTGCTTTTGGGGAGGAAGCACAATCCAGAACCACTGCATGAGTGGTCTGTGGAATTTGAGTGGAATCCTGTCCTGGGAAGACTAGTGGGTCAATCCCATTAGCCGTGATGATCGCACGGGTGAGAGACATCATGGCAGCAACAGTGCTCGCTGCCCCATAGTGCTCTGAACACACTTGTGCAAAGTCCGTCTGATTTTGGCCCGTGAAGTTTGAGTTCCTGTGCCGTGCCCAGTGTTAAAATGCAACTGTACAATGCACCCATCACTTACAATAGAATTGACCACTAAGTGCGCTGTGACTGCAACCACCAACATTGCTGCCATGCATACCATAGCATGTGTGGATGCCAGATGATCATAGGGATCCATCTACTTTATACGCCATAAAAACTTGGGAGTGAGCAAAGTTTCTGCAAGCTGGGTGCCCCGTCAGCTGACTCGAGAGCAGAAGGATGCTCGGGCTGACTGCATGTGTCAACGTGTTAGCCAGGATTGCTTTCGTTCACTCAAATGGGCTGGAAGATCAGTAGTGATAATAATCCTGGATCTACAATTTCAACCCCAATACCAAACCGGTGGCCCAGTGGACCCTAGCTGGAGGTGTGCCGCCACAAATGCCACATGAGCGCAGCATTGTGTTTGTGGCCAAGGCTTGTCATGTCGCCGGGGACTGGTGCACCAACCAATGTTTGCTGCAAGGGCATTTAACATGCGCTGTTTATACCTTTGAGGGCCAAGTGAATTTGTCAAAATTAGTGCGAAATTTGCCAAGCAAACATTTTTATTCATCACGACCTGTAATGATTGCCTTATATAGGAAATATAATCTTCTCAACTTTTATTTAAGTTGATATAACAAATGTGAGAGACACTGGCATATTTAGCCAATATTTTGCACATCTCACAGACGTTGGCACTCATTTTGCACATCTCATACTGCCATTTTCAGTGGATATTTTGCGCATCTCAGATGTTGCCACTCAAAGGGTTAATAAATCACTCATCCTTTTATCTCCATCCTTTTAGCACCAAACCCACAAGTCCTGCAAAGTTGTAGATTGTTTATCCCATAAACAAATCCAGTAGATTGGTCATTCACCACGTAGTTTAGATCTTGCCCTATGACAGTGGTTCCCAACCCTGGTCCTTCAAGTACCCCCAACAGTGCACGTTTTCCAAGTCACCCGGCAGGTGCACTCATTCAGACCCATTTTAAAAGATCCACAGGTGGAGCTAATTATGTCACCTGTGATTCTGTGTGGAGACCTGGAAAACGTGCACTGCTGGGGGTACTTGAGGACCAGGGTTGGGAACCACTGCCCTATGACTGTTCCCACAAATAAAGTGCGAAATGTGCTGTATTTTGTTTTGTGGCACCAAAAGCTGCAGTGGAGACCTTCCTCCAGGATGTAGAAGCCATGCCTGCTTCCGACTGTTTTAACTGCTTCACCAGGTAATTCTAGCGGAATCGGTACATCTGTCAGAATGAACTTAGGTCTACAGTCATTAGGTCGACCCCACTAGGTCGACTGGCAGGAAGGTCGACCTGATTTAAGGTCGACATGGGCCAAGGTCGACATGGCATAAGGTCGAATTTGCATAAAGGTCGACATGAGGAAGGTCGACTGGTCATACGGTCGACATGGGTTTTTCACTGTTTTTCGATCCAAATGTCGACACAGTTGGCAATGAGAATCGGACCCTCGCTTCGCTCGCGATGCTTCGGGCACGGTGGCTCGCTTCGCTCGCCACAGCTTTAATAACCTCCTCCATGCCCTAGTGGATGGTAGGGCATGGAATACCACCTGTCAGGACATGTCGGCTCAAAAAACAGTGAAAAACCCCATGTCGACCTTATGACCAGTCGACCTTCCTCATGTCGACATTTATGCAAATTTGACCTTAAGTCAGGTCGACCTTCCTGCCAGTCGACCTAATGACTGTAGACCTAAGTTCATTCTAATAGATGACAGCTTCCCGTTCTAGCACATGCAACTTTGCACAGAGTCTTCTTGTTAACACTGAACAAAATCTAATGTACTTTATGCAATAAGGTTCCAGATTCACACCCTTTTAGGTTTGTTCAAGAGTACACAAACTAATGTTCATAATCACTCACATACTTTAAGAAAAAAAGGAAGCTGAATTTAAGCTGTATTTACACAATTCAGGCACCTATGTCCTAGTGTTAAAGATAATTGAGATCTCACCTTAGCACTGGTGATTGTACCAAAAGGCGAGAATTCTTTCCGCAGTCTCTCATCATCAATACCATCATCAAGGTTTTTAACATAGAGATTGACGCCCTAAAGGAAATAGACAAGTTAGCGTTAGTGGAGACATGACCAGTACAGGCAAGAGACCACAAGGGTCATGGAGTATAGTGCACTTTCCTAATTCTATGCAAAACTTAAGGCCTGGGAGTGCTCACACACAATTGTGCTTTTTTTTTTTTTTACATATGAAGGACCCCTGAGGAGATGCCGTAGCTGCTGGGGTGCCCAGGATTTAATATTTTTTTTAAACCATTTAAATGAATAGGTGGACACTGTTTGGCTAAGCTCTCAACCAATAAGCAGCCTCCTAAATATATGAATAGGCATTTTGAAATCTCCTTGGATGATCCGTCGGAATCTGGTAAAAATGGGCCCAAATCAGACAAGTGTAAGGGGGCCTTTAGTTGACAAGGGGCAGAATTATGGCAGCCATACGAAGGGCATGTGGAGATATCTGATGGCATTGAAGGGGGACATTGATATGGCAATAGAGATTGTGTAATAGGTAGCACTACTGCCTCACAGCACGGTTGACATGGGCTCAAGTGGAAAACCTGTTTGGAGTTTTTAAATTCTATATTCCAATACATGCGCGAGTTTCCTCTATGTATGCCCACAAACCAAAAAGACACTGGTAGCTTAACAGGTTCCAAACACAAACAA